>NW_023494808.1:8123036-8135536 GCF_904425465.1 Colossoma macropomum | reverse complement strand
TTTGGGATTTCTTTCTATGGTGAAAAGCAGAAAAACACAACCAACTTCCAAGACTGAACTGTAGAGGGGTGGGAAAATTTCCCAGCAGAATTCTGAGAAAAAACGGAAAGTGAGTCTCCTAAAAATCTATAATGAAGGTGAAAAGTGATAATTGCTATTATACTAAGTAATATTTAGGCTTCTGTGTAAATTTCTGTTCCGTTTTGACTGCAAACGATGAAAAGGTGGTCTCTGAATTTTGCACAGAACTGTGTATGTATATATGAAGTGGAAGCCCCCTCTGTCCATATTCCTGCCCTGTCAGTGGAACAGTTTGGAAAAACCCTGGTGTGGAATGTGGGGGGATTTTGGAGGTTTGTTATTAATAGTTTTGGAGGTTTTGTGGCGGCTGCTAAAGGAATTAGAGAGCTTACTGCTGAGTGTGAGTCTGACAGTGTGTGTGCTGTTCAGCCATTCACTGCCAGTCAGAGAAGGAATGCAAAATGCAAATGAGCCCTCAGTGAGAAGGAGACAGCGTTAAGTGGATAGTGAGTCACCTACTGGTGCACTTTCTTAAAAAATAAAGGTGCTGAAAACAGGGCTTTTTGGAGTGATGCCAGAGATTGATTACACAGGTTCCATAAAGAACCTTTCAGCTTAGTCGTTTCAACCTGGATTTTTTAAAAGAATTGTCAATTGAAATGTACTTTAATGCCAATGTGAATGTCAGATTTATTGTCGAGAACACTTACAAACAACAGAAACCTGTAAAACAGGCAATAAAACACAGAATTTAGTTTAAAGACAATAAAATACATGTAATAACAATGTAACAACAACACAAAAGACAAGCAGCTCTCATACTGAATCAAAAGCCAAAGAGTAAAAATGTGTTTTGAGACGGGACTTAAAAACAGGCAGTGTAGCGACCAGCCTAACATGCACAGGCAACCAACTCCAGAGTTTGGGGGTCTATAACTGGAACGGCACAATCTTCCCTCTGCTGCAACCTTGATATAGGGACAGTGAACAGGAACTGGTCAGCAGACCTCAGTGACCGCGAAGGAATGTATGGTTGTAATAGGTCAGAAAGATGGAGCTAGCCCATTTAGGAAACCAAGGCCCAAATCTTCCTCTCTGAAATGGGACCCTCAAATAAAAAGAGCATCACTTCATTAACAGCTACTAGCGCTGCTCTGTAGGCGACCCTGCCAGTCTGCAGTGACAGCAGAGGAGGGTAAAGTTCAGCTCCTCACTGCTGGGCTTTAGTTACATTTAGGACATCATATGACTTTAAAGCATTAAAGGGGGGGGCACCCTTAGTTCTTTGGTGATATAAAGCTATTCGTCAGACTCTTGTTCAAATTTTCCCGTTCCACCTTAAATGGTGCAGCAATTCTGCACCATAATGTAACATCTCCATTTGAGGTGTAATGGGAAATTTAAGGACCGTAATACATTGAAATGACATTAAACTAAGATAATACAGTGTTTTTCATCATTTTTAACAGAGAAAATTCTCACACTTGTGGGTTTCTTTGGTCTCTTGTTCAGCCATCTTGCTGGTTTTTCTTTTTTCTCGTAACTCTCTGTTTGGAGTGTCTCTGAAAAACCTCCGTTTGGGGGGTTATGTAGCCCCAACACTTCACCAACAACAATCAGGACACCCTACCCCTAGACATGAACGTGCAAAACGGAGGGGTAGGGCTAAGTTGTAGGGGCGAGGGGTGAAATGGGATTGGGCCCAAAAATGTGCTTTTTCTATGGCATCATTCCCAAGAACCGTTTTTGGCAGCTTGATTTGGCGACCCGTGGCTATTATATGTGTAGTTGTTCTAGTTGTTCTACAGCATTTATTGATGGGGTTTATTCTGTAAGGACTCTTATTGTGAAGGCAGTGCTCTTTGTTCATGCCTGGACAACGAGAAGAGCTACAGTCAAGGCTCGGATGCCAATAGTCTGAAGCCTTGGTTATCTGTACGGTGTGGATCACGTTTATATATATATATATATATATATATATATGTATATATATACACGTACTGTGTCTCAGTACAGAGCCCTGGTATAGTGCTGCTGTGAGCTGTATGGTGCACTGGTTGACCAATAGGAGTGCTCACTTAGCTACCATGGACAAAAACAATTCTTGATTTGCCAATTTTGTGCTGGACGTTGGAAGAATTTAACTCCTCCAGGCCTTGAATGTAACAAAAGCAGTGCTGTTTTTTTTTTTTTTTAGTTCCCAGGAATCATTAGGCCTTCTCTGAAAGCCTAGAAGACCCCAAGAGTTCCCCTCTGCTAAAAACACCCCTTCTTACATAGTACATGAATCATATCTGACTCGTAGGAGAGAAATTGTGTGGGAAGTGCTGATTCTTTCATTTTTATACCATATTTGTGTTCATAAGTAGAAGAGAAGATGTTTTATTGTGATTTGAAGATGTTTTGCAAAAAAGGGAAAAGCATCCTTTACATTTGTGCCTGTTTTTTGTCATTATGGGTCAAAATTCCTCCAAGCAGATGTTTCAGGACTGTTCAACGGTTACAGGAAGCATTAGGTTGAAGTCATTGCTGACTTCAGTTGAGTTACTGTACTTTGGCCAGCAAAGACCTTCAACTCTCTGGGGTCTGAGGGCATTTTCCTAATTTTTGCATATATTCTTAAATTTGCCTTTAAAGGCACTTGGACACGACATGATACCCACATATTATATATCAAAATGTTCAGAACAGTCTCAGCTCTCACTGGAACGAGGTCCTTTTGACCTGGAGCACAGTGTAAAGAGATAATTGGGCCCAAAAGCCAAAAAAATGTAATCCAGGTTTAGGAATTCTTAATATCGATTATGAAAATATAGCTTTACTCATATGGATGACTTGTTTTGGGTATATTTTGGTTTTTCCATCTGAATTAACGTGACCGAATCGTAAGGCAAATTATTCAGTAACTGCATGAAATAAATGTAAATTTTTATTTTATTTTTATGTATTTTTTGTAAAAGCTCCCCTCAAATGAACAGAACATGTGTTTTATGATCACACATATTGCTATATGCTTACAATTTACTGCTGAAAGCCAAAAATCTTAGACGCTCTTTGTGTTATTTTACAAAAATAATTTTTCCAGAGCAGATCACTGAAGAGACGCCATCTGTTTATAGTTTATAGCCCAGATTTGAGGAAAAATGGGTCGACTTTCAGTAGAAAAACAAATGTTGAGTTCAACTTCTTTTATTATAAGTGTTTAAAATTACATCACCCATCTATTTGACTGGAAAGAAGACAGTTACAGCTCTCATACGACCCCCACCTTTAGAATGCAGCTTATGAAATATGAAAGTTATGAAGGATATGACGAAGAGCGTTTTGGAACCACCGGTGGTCCCAAGGAGTTCAAAAGGTTAAAATGGGTTTAAGTCTTAGGTTCACAAAATTAGTGGAATGTATGAATAGAATAGTAGATAAATGTTCTCATCAATGCTGTTTCTGAGGTGAGTGAACCAAAAATGAAGTGTTTTAAATGTGATGGGTCAGTCCTTAGCGATTTCCTGGGTGTCCATTGGTCAGTTTCACGCAAAACATAGACAGATACATGAATCTACCAATTACAAGCGAGATGCAGATGATTGACACACACATCCATAAACTGTCTAGCACCACTCTGTATATGAGGCCTCAGAAAGGCTTTAGTGTGAAAGCTGCATGGTTTGGTGAATCGATTCTCACTATTATTATAGTAAAGTGGTCCAGGATCAGTGATGTTTACTAACGGAGAGATGATGGAAGAGGAAAGAGGGTGAAGGGTAGCGGTTTGTTGGTTTGACCTTTGATCTCTAGGTCAGTGGCCACTGCTGGACTGTCTGGCGTCAGGCTGGAAAGAAGATAAGTACACGTTTGCTGCAGTGGGATGTAGTGGTCAGAGCATGTTATGAGTAACTGCCTGGCACACTCAGAGGTCAGCTGGCTGGCAATAGCTGTTACCACAGAAACGTCTGCTGTTGCCGAGGACGACGGAGAGGAAATGAGAGGGACTGTTTGTGTGCTTGGAAATATAAAAGACAGCTTGAGCTCGTTTTTAGGAGCTGTTTTCTGGAACAGCTGGACTGGAGCAAAAGACAGAAACTCTTAGTTGTGGCTCAATAGATAAAGTTTCACTTGTTGTTACTTTTGTTTGTCTGTATGTCCAGTTTTTAGATGTGAAGCACTTCATGGCGTGTAACTCACTCGTTCACTCACGTTTAGCAGGTTGACGTTTCTCCACAAGGGGGTGCTGTTTGCACCAATGGCTTTTGGTGCTTTATAGAAGTGGTGCTTTGTATTAATGACATTGTGGGCCAAATGTATGTGTGACCACAAGGGTCATTCCCACTATAATGATGTAGCATCAGCGTGAAGCAAGATACAGGGGAGAAAATTGGCATAAAAGCTCAGTACATCAGGCCCAACACTCTCAGAAATATAGGTACTAAACTGTCACTGGGGCGGTACCCCTCTTGTCTCTGGGGTGGGACCCTCAAGGGTCCATCTCAGTACCTTTAGTCAGGGAACATAACTGAACCATAATCCACTGAAATGATATGTTCTAAGCTGTACTGACTCCACACACCCCGTCTCGTCTCCAGGCTTTTATTTTACTGTTCTGTTTTAAAACATTCGGTTATGAAAAGGTACAAATACGAACTTTTCACCTGGAAACACTTATTTAAGGTTCACAATCAGACCTTAAAACCACTGTTGGAGCTTTGAGGGAACATTTGCATTGTTTGTACCTTGATGAATGAGAAATGTACCTAAACAGAACCTTTATTTCATTGTAAAATATAGTGTAAGGTGACCATCTATGGTCAAATGACATGTTGTATTGATTTTTCTAATTGAACATAAGCACGTCCTCTACAGAGAACACACTCCTGCACATTTGAATTCATAATTACTGTTTATTTGCTGAAATGAACATATTGAGAAAATCAAATGTACAAAGATTCTGGAATATTTAATATGTTTCATTTTTTTCTTTAGATGTTAAATGCAGCAAATAATATTCTTGCTGTGTGTGTGTGTGTGTATGTGTGTGTGTGTGTGTGTGTGTGTGTATGTGTGTGTCTTTGTGTGTCAGATTGTTGGTTGTCAGGTGCGTCGTGTTCCAGAGGGTTCCACAGAGCGATACACACGTTGGATCAACTCCCTCAGTCCAGAACAGCTCTATACACAGGTAACACACATACAGGCATAGATTTGCACTGAGGTTGAGAGGGACCGGCACCCCCCACTATTAGGCAGTGTTCATATTACCAGGCTGAAGTGGCACAAATCTGATTTTTTGCCTTAATGTGACTCAGATCTGATTTTTCAGAGCTGTGTGGACACAAATCTGATCTTTTGAAATCCGACCTGAGATCCTTTGGCCATGCTCATATTATCAGGCTGAAGTGGCACAAATCTGATTTTTTGCCTTAATGTGACTCAGATCTGATGTTTTCAGAGCTGTGTGGACACAAATCTGATTTTTTCAAATCCGACCTGAGTCACTTTCATATGTGGTCCTATGTTGGATACATTTCCGATTCGTGGCCATGTGACCTTAATGTGACGCTCATATCGGAATTCATGTGCTTTTTTTCCACTGCACCATCATTCAGCGTTACCATGGCAGCAGCGCTGAACAGAAGCTAAAGCCTGTAAACGGTGGAAAAGCAGCTCCTCTCACCTTTTTCTCCTTCGTCTCGTTCTAATAATGAAGCTGAGAGCTGATCAGTGTTAATGATCTTCACAGCGAAGCTCGTTCTGCTCATTAGTTTGTGCTGATGATGCTCGTGATTCATTCACATGACGTTACTGAGTAGGATGAGCTCATGAGGGTCATTTCAGGACGCCGGTTCGTCACATTAATGACAGATTTGAATCACTTACCTAAACGGGTGTGAACCATCGTGTCAGAGAGATCAGATCTCAGCAAAAAGTCAGATTTGAGCAATGAGGCTTGTAATGTGAATTAGCCTTTCACCTGTGCTCCTCGATCAGATACAAATCTCCAACAGTCCATGCGACCTTGAGAACACTGAGATCAGAATGCATGAGTTTGTTGCTGCACATGCTCCATCATTCAGGGTTAACGTGGCAGCAGCGCTGAGCCTGAAGTTAGTGCCAGTAAACGGTGTGAAAGCATCTGACCCTTTTTCACCTTGGCTTCGCTCTAATCATGAACAGCTGAGAGCAGATCAGAGCAGATTATCGTCAGGATGAAGGCCTGTTCTGCTGGTTAGTTCGTTGTTGATTATGATGTGCACACGCAGGTTATTTCAGGACACAGGTTCACTCACATTAATGACTTACACACTCGAATGTGAATCATCGAGCAATGAAGCTTGTAATGTGAACTTAGCCTTAGTCCAGTTTTGGTCCCCAGTTCTTTTGGAGTTTCAAGGTTGGGGTTTGGGTGGAAATCCAAAAATAGGACAGTAGACGTAGTATACGTTTCCATGGTTACATTACACCCATTTCTGTGGTTACACCACATCTGTTTCCATCATTACGCTACACCCATTTCTGTGGTTATTACATCTGTTTCCATGGTTCCATCACACCCATTTCATTGGTTACGCTACATCCGTTTCAATGGTTATGCTACACCCATTTCCATGGTTACACTACATTTATTTCCATAGTTACACTACATCTATTTCAATGGTTACACTTCATTTATTTCCATGGTTACACAACACCTATTTCAGTTGTTACCCTACATCTGTTTCCATGGTTGCACTACACCCATTTCCATGGTTACACTACATTTATTTCTGTGGTTACACTACATCTGTGTCCATGATTACACTCCACCCATTTCCGTGGTCACATTACATCCGTTTCCATGGTTACGCTATACCCATTTCCATGGTTACATTACATCTGTTTCCATGGTTACACTACACCCACTTTGATGGTTACACTACACCCGTTTCTATGGTAACATTACACCCATTTCAATGGTTACATTACACTAATTTCCATGGTTAAGTTGCAACCCTTATCTATTGTTATGTTACTCCCATTTCAGTGGTTATTCTACACCCATTACCTTCATTATACTACATCATTACCTTTGTTACGCTGCACCTATTTACTCTGTTATATGATGGTGATTTCCATGGTAAACTCAGTCTTTACACACTCCTGTCCCTTCTGACACTAAACTACAGCTGCAACTAAAACGTAAAGCCAATAAAAAAACATTTAAACACAACAAACACTCAGCCAAGACACAGGACACACACACAGTCCCTCAGTGATGGGTGTGTGTGTGTGTGTGTGTGTATGTAGTGTGTGTGTGTATGTAGTGTGTGTGTGTGGGTGTGTGTGTGTGTGTGTGCGTGTGTGTGTGTGTCTGTGTGTGTGTGTGTGTGTGTGTGTGTGTGTATGTGTGTGTGTGTGTGTGTGTGTGTGTGTATAGTGTGATTTATGTTATTTTCTTTAGAGGAAGTTTCTTTGATGGCCCTCCACCCTGCTGTGGTTCAGTGTGTGTGTTTGCGTCAGGATGAGGGCGTAGGTGTGCGTGTGTGTGTGTGTGTGTGTGTGTGTGTGTGTGTGTGTGTGTGCGTGTCAGGAAGAGCAGACTGTGTGTGTTCGGAGAGGTCGCGTGGCATGGGGTCAGGGGTCACTGGAAACAGGAAATGTACCTGGAGACTGCAGTTTCCACAGAGACGGGGTGGGGGTGGGGGTGGGGGAGCAGGGTCTGTGGTGTTAGTGTATCAGTCTGACTGGTGGAAAGTTTTGGACCTTATAACCTCATATCTCAGCTGTGTGGCTGTATTTTTCAGTTCATATTTTTACACCGTGTGAAAAGTGGTGCTGCTTTTTACGTTTAGTGTTTTCAGCTCGGTACATTACTGCCGTCTTTTCCTCTCGGTGTCATTTCAGTTTTTTCTTTTTCGTCCCCTGGGGTTGAAGAGCACTCAGTCATATCTGATTCAGTCATATCTCACTCCAACTGGAAGGTGTAAACTCAGCTCACTCAGCAAGAAAATCCACATCACTCGTGAAAAGTTTCCATGACAAAATAGGAAAGTAAGGCACAATAAAAGGGGCACAATATTTCAATATTTCATTTTTATATTCCAAACTGCCCATGCTTTTTTGAATATCTGATTAACTCCACTGGAATATTTAAATACTTTTTCAAATGAACGTATACACAGCACACATAAAGCACAGGCTATGTACTAGGGCTGTACTCAGGACCACCTCTGTAGAGTGCAATACAAGTTCAAGACCATGACCAGTCGAGACAGAGTCAAGACTGAGTCCAAATGAAAGTGAGGCAGAATCGAGGCAAAACCTAAAAAATCAAATCACCTTCAACACCAGGCCTTAATTCATTTTTATCTCCTTCCACTACGAACTACTGAAAAATATAACAGAAGGATTTTCTTTCTACCAAACAAAACTGTGTGAACAAAGTTAACTCCATTAGATTCAAATCGTATTAAAATATCTCCTCTTCTACTTACAAACACAAATGTTCTATTTATTGAGACTTTCTTGGAGTGAATCCAACCAAAGTCTGCTTTGAATGGAGCCAGCCAGTGCCAGCTCTGGATGAATCTAACCAGTGTCCACTCAAAAATTCCAACCAATGCATGCTCTGAATGAGTCCAAGTCCCAAGCCCATCAGTCTTACCATGCTTCATCCAGGAGGTCACAAAAGAACCCAGATGAACATCTAAAGAACTTCAGGTCTCACTTGCCTCAGTTAAAGTCGATGTACACGATTCCACACTAAGAAAGACACTGGGCAAAAATGGCATCCGTGGGAGAGTTGCAAGGTGGAAACCACTGCTGACCAAAAAGAACACAAAGGCTCGTCTCGCCTTTGCCAAAAATCATTTAGATGACCACCAAGACCCCCATTTCTGGACTGATGAATCAAGAGTGGAACTTTTTGGAAGACGCGTCCCATTATATATGTTATATAATATTATATATATCATATATGGCATAAAGCTAACATCGCATACCACCATAAGAACATCGTACCAACTGTCAAACATGGTGGTAGTGAGACGCTCTGGGGCTGCTTTGCTTCTACAGGACCTGGACGACTTGTCATAATTAATGAACGCATGAATTCTGCTTCTCTGTACTAAAATCCTGAAGGAGAATGTCTGCCCGTCAGTTTGTGACCTAAAGCTCAGGCGTAGTTGAGTTATGCAGCAGGACAATGATCTGAAGCACACAAGCAAGTCCACCACTGAACGGCTCTAAAGAAACAAAATTAAGGTTTTGGAGAGGCTGAGTCAAAGTCCTGACTGGAATCCCATTGAGATGCTGTGGCAAGACCTTAAATGGTCAGTTCATGCTCGAAAACCCCCCAAAGCAGCTGAATTAAAACAAATTCTGCAAAGAAGTGTGGGTCAAAATGTCTCCACAGCGATGCAGAAGACACATCGCAAGTTATCAGAAACAAAGCTGCATTTTGGGTTTACTCATGTTGTCCTAATCTTACATTAAAATTAGTTGGATGATCTGAAACACCTAAATGTGACAAATTAGCAAAAATAGAAGAATCACCCTCGACTGATTGCTTGATTGATTGATTGATTGATTGACATGAAAGAGGCTTACTGTGTGACTAAATGGATAAATAGAACAATAGAAATACTCCAAAAATGACTTGGAATTAAATCTCGCATTCACATCAAGGTCTTCCAGTAAAGTTCCCATAAACGCTTCACTACAAGATGGACTGCTGTATTTCTAATATCGAACAATGAAACATTTCAGTATTTCTGTTTATGTATTTTGCCCTTATCAGGGCTTTTCTCATTACAGTTTGCACTCTTTCCTTCCATCACCCCGTCACATGCTCTCCCCTCGCTGATTAAAAACAGTGTCGGGCTTCAGCAGGGTGTGTTTGCGCATTCCACACCAGGTCACCCACGCAGCAGAAACCGCTGCCAGAGGGCAACATCTTTAAACCATTACTGATTTACTCACTTCAAAGCTCTTCTATGGTGACAGCACTTAAGAAGGCTATTCAATTCCTACAACCTTTAATTTGAGGCTACAATATAAAAACGACCGAGGAGCTTTTGTTACAGAGGCGTGTATAGCAACTAGAACTCAGACCTGAGTCAAAGTATTGTCACTGTTGAGGCACAGTCAGAATGGGCAGATGTTTGCCCCAAACTGGACATTACTCTCCCCCCGTCACTCGGCATGATTCTAGGGTGTGTGTCTGATACATCAGGCATACTCTGCAGATTTTAAGCCTGTTTTAAGGTCATTTCTAAATTTCGGCTTCATCATTTGCTGTGCAGTGTGAGGAGAGTAGTGATGCCCACTTAACTGCCCAAATGAGCTCTGACTGAGCAGTCGGGTGATCTGATGGTTTTTTTTGACGTGTCAGAAATTGAGTAAGATTAAGATTAATTCGATTAAGTGACCCTTATTAGTCCCACAACGGGAGAAATTTCACCTCCGCATTTACCCCATCTGTGCAGTGTAACACCACATACACATTAGTGAACGCACGCACACTAGGGGGCAGTGAGCACACTTGACCGGAGCGGTGGACAGCCCTATCCGCAGCGCCCTGGGAGCCCTGGGGGTTAGGTGCCTTGATCAAGGGCACTTCAGTCACGTACTGTCAGCTCAGGGGATCGAACAGGCGACCTTCCGGTCACAAGGCTGGTTCTCCAACCTCCATGACTGGCCCCATAATGCTAAGTGTGTGGAAGAGGCCACGCTGGAGAATGCGGGCATTGCATTTACATTTATATTTACAGCATTTAGCAGACACTCTTATCCAGAGCCACTTACAAAAAGTGCTTTGTCTACTCGGAGAAGGAATCTTTGTTAGGTGTAAATAGATTAGAGTAAAGCTCGTCCTGAGCTCAGATACTGCTAGAAACAAAAGCCGATGTTGGTACCTAGAGAAAAGAAACAGAGTTAAACACGGCGCAATACAAAACATTTCAATAAGTACAGTACAATACATTACAATGAATACTTAACTCAGTGCTCACTTAAGTGCTGTATAAAGGGATGCATCTTCAGTCTGTGTTTGAAGACAGTGAGAGACTCTGCTGTTTGGACAGCCAGTGGGAGTTCGTTCCACCACCTGGGTGCCAGTACAGAGAAAAGTCTTGATGCTTGTCTTCCACTCATCTTTAAGGATGGCGGGTCAAGCCGAGCTGTACTCGAAGCTCGAAGGGCTCGAGGTACAGTTTGAGTTTTGACCTTTGCCATCAAGTCGGGAGGGGCTGGTCCGTTTTTGGCTTTGTAGGCACCAGAGTTTTAAATCTGATGGGTGCAGCTACAGGAAGCCAGTGAAGGGAGCGCAGCAGTGGAGTGACGTGACTGAACTTAGGGAGATTGAAGACGAGCCGTGCTGCTGCATTCTGGATGAGTTGCAGTGGCTTGATGGTCACATAGGAAGACCAGCCAAGAGCGAGTTGAAGTAGTCAAACCTTCAGATGACGAGCCTGAACTAGCACTGAACTGGGTGGCCTCTTGAGTGAGAAAGGGTCAAATCCTCCGGATGTTTTACAGGAGAAACCTGCATGATATGAGCTAAGAATGATTGCCTTGCCATTTGTGGCATGCCACCATTCCCGGGCTTGGATGATGACCGCGAGAGCCAGCAGGAAGGTAGAGCCTGAACCCTGAAGCGAGGATGAAGCCCTGCGAGGATGGCGGGGAAAAGAGAACTGCGAGTGGGTAGGGGACGGCGAGCCAAGCCCTTCTCTTGGACACCACACAGGCATCACAGCCTGCTTTTAGTTTTAGTACATAGTGTGGCACAAGTTAGCAAAGCTGCTGTAGCTCAGTTTGTCAGTGGCTGAATCTCAAATGGTTCCCTGTTTTCGTACAGTGTGCTATGCAAAGTTATGAAATCCTAGCTTCTGCACCTAAACTGTGTATTATTTGTCCAGCGCACGTGGCTGAATCCCAAATGGCTATTTGTAAATCACGTTAGTAATTATGCTCAGTACTCAGACGTGCAGCATGTTGTTTTGAATGAAACAGATTTGTTGGAAATTGTCCATAGACATGTCATATAAATTGCTCTGAGCATTTGCATATACATCGTTTTGTCCATTCACGATGGTGTATCCCAGGGGTCGCAACCCAAATATTAAAAAGAGCCATTTTGTCCTTTCGACAAAAATCAAAGCACCTTGGGATCACACTTTATGTCCATTTTACCATCTTGACTGTAAATATGTCTCAGTATGTGCTGATGTACTAGTATAGGCTAAAATACAATATTCTGCTTTAAACTTTAGCATAGCTATAGCCGCTTTTCTCGCATCTCCGGCAGGAAACAAAAACGGAATAGTTTCTTGTAAAATGTCTCTCAACATTCGACTTTTCATGAGGTTGAAGTCGCTTCTCATTCTCCAGCTTCTTGTTTGATTTTCCCGTTCCACCTTAAATGGTGCCTGAGGCACTAGAATGTAACTGCTGCACCATTTAAGATAGAACGGGATAATTCAAATAAGAAGCTGGTGAATGAGAAGCGA
>NW_023494808.1:8103036-8118036 GCF_904425465.1 Colossoma macropomum | reverse complement strand
GCTTCTTTACCTTTAGCACTGGAGCTAAAGTAGCTAACAATTAACGGAAGCATACATTGCATCAATTAGGGTGATGCGAACTGCATGCCTAGATAAACATACACTCACCTCACACCGTGTCGAGTTGTTAAAGGTGAATTTTTCACTACATAATTCAGTGGTGAAGTGATTCAGAGTGGTTTGGTACGAAATAGTTGTTGGGTAGAAACTCAGATGTCTTTACAGTGGTGGTGATGGGAACCAGGGGTCGCCATGACTACAACACAAAGCCATTTTATTTACTAACCAAAACCACCAGTGAACCTACACGAGTCTTCTGAGCTTTTATATGGAATGTTGATGATGGTAACATCTGCAAAATATGTTTTCTTTGGGGACTATTTTGCCTCACAACACCCGGCACGCACCCCTCCACCTTAAATAGATTTAAAACATATGTTTTAGGCCAAAAGCTCATCTCAAAACTATCATAAGAGGGTGTCTCAGGCATCAGGCCGCACATTCATAACCATCTTATGTAATAACTCTCTGTGAGGGAGCTTTTAGAGGCGTTAAACTCATCAGACATCTGGTTCCTATCACCACCACTGTGAGCAGTTCTGACCTGTAGAATGCTGGATTTCACATGGGACTAGACTAAATGGCTTTGTTTACATTTTAATCGCTGAATTATGCAGAGATTTGGTGGAATTCTTCTTCAGATAATCTCTAATACTTTTGTGCAGGTTATGATGCTGTATGACACACTGTTATCTGTAGACATTGATATTAGCTTTGATGAAAACAGCCATCAGAGCCTGGATTTTGTCTGCACTGTTGTATGTATTTAACATGTTCACTGTGTAGAAAGACAGAGGAAGTTCTTTAAATACACAGAGACAGACCTTCCTTTTCCCTCCAGCTCTCTTTCTCTTTCCTCTTCTCATCTTTCCTTCCTGCCATTGCACTGCTCTTCTATAGTGCAGAAAACTGACGTGTTGGGTTTGAGCCACAGTGGTTTTAGCCAGTGTCTCAGTTATTTTCTGTCCACAGAATGGACTTTCTGTGAAAACATGTCTAGATAGTAATAATGGACTGCTTGCTTCGGTTAGCGAAAGCTCTGCACAGGGTCACGAAAGCCTGGTATTGTGACGGGGCTACAAATAATTGACTGAACCGCATGCAAATGTGTACATTTTTGTAAAATTTTCACTGTACATCCACATTTATGCACTCATAATTGTAATTTTAATGCACCATGTTATTATGGTGCCTAGCAACTACTGTGAATGAGTGACATTGTGTGGTGGAGGAATCATTTGTTTCCATCTATCTATCATTTGTAGACTGTGTTAAAACCACTGTAACGTATGGCCTTTTGTGGATTTTTGCTTTAGTCTGTAACTTAACTTGGTGTCCCGATTCATATCGCCCCCTACACTTCCTGTAGTGTATTACAGTCTGTCAGAGTGACTGTGTGGATCATATGAACATTATAGAGCTTTTTAAATGAAACAGTAGAAGCCGTATCGCCCCCTACACTTCCTGTAGTGTATTACAGTCTGTCAGAGTGACTGTGTGGATCATATGAACATTATAGAGCTTTTTAAATGAAACAGTAGAAGCCGTTTTGCCCCCTACACTTCCTGTGGTGTATCTTCTAACTTGTGGTTTGCCTCCAGGGAAACCATCTGGATCCTGCGGGTGGACTTCCTGCAGGAGCGAGTGCTCAGCCAATGGGATTCCTTCACCATATGGAATGCTGGGAAACAAGGACGGAAACTGTACCGCAGCTTAAATCCAACCAATCAGAAGAAGGTATGAGAAAGTAATGGTTTTATTATGTTTGTCTAAATAGATTTCATTTGGGATCAGATTCTTGCAGAGCTCTACTCCTACGTGCTTCCGGTGTCTGTATCTATGTTAGATTGACCATAAGTGGAAGCCTAGTGGAATACTGACTACAGCCCAGATAGATAACATAACATAACATTGCAAATCCAATAGAGATGCTGGTAAAAGCTAGCATTGTCTTCACAGTGGTAAAATGAGTTGTAAAGTGGTAAAGTCTGCTGTTGGCTGACTGCAGCTGCACCGTATTCGGGACATGCAGGAAATGCTGCTATGGTGATCATGTGTTTTATTATTTACATACAGATTTAGGACTTTCTGTCACTTTTGTGTCTGAACTGTTACACGCTGTTCAGCGCTGGACATTCATGATGTTATATTGCCGCACTGCAGCTGTTAGCGTTCTCCACTGAGCTGCTGTTGTGGATCTGCAGTTGGGCTTGAAAGTGGCAGTGTTTATTTTCCCCCGTTACCATGGCAGCTATTAGTGTTACTCTGTATCGGATAGATCCAGAACTGTGTCTGTGACAGTTTAATGCTGAGCTGATCTCATCTCTGTGTGGGTGTGACAGGTCAGAGCTTTCTGTGATGTAGATGAGAACAAGATCAAGAAGGGCTTCTACACGTATGAGGAGTCAAAGGTAATATCACACACAAACGTGGGGTCACATATATTGGAGATATGAGGTTTTATTCTGACACAGCGATATATATATATATTCATACATATATATAGTACTTAATATTGTATTATATGCCTATCCAAAACAGAAAGCCATTTATGAACCATGAACCACCATTTTAAAGGTGATAATAAGTAATAATATTGTGCTATTATCTCAGCTACCGCAGTTGGTTAACCTCCTGCAGGCCTCCTCTCTTCACCAACACTGCTCTATCGCTCTCCTCGCTTTCTTTTGCTCACTTCCACTTTTTGTTTTTTTTGGCTGGTTGTAAAATATTCACTTATCAGTGATTTCAGTTTGTTTATGCTGGCAGCGTTGTTCATGTTAGTACAAGTGAGATTCTTCAAATATCTGGCAACATTTGCGCTGTTCGCAGAGGTTTTTCACCATGTTCAACAAATAATGAATGATGTTTCAGAAACTACACCGTAAAATAAATGGTTGTCAGTTGAATCCTAAAAAGTGGCAACAAGCAAAGTTAAGATAAACAAATGCAATAACCTACATACATACAAAAACATCAGAAACAGCCTACAGAAAATACACAATGTATCCAGCTATTGTAAAACCTCATTTTTTAACCTTTATGTATTAATATTTTTGGCTTTTCTGCAGAATAGAAGCTTACATATATTTATATGTTATAATAATAAACCCTATGTCTACTATATCTATCTATCTATCCATATATATATATATATATATATATATATATATATATATATATATGAAGTAATATGCCTTGTATGTATTATAAATATATAAGTACATATGTAGTATGTCCTGTGTGTGCTGTATGTCGCTGTTGTCGGAACAAAACCTTGTATCTCCTAAACGATCATTTTAAAGGAGAAGGAAAAAACGTACTTTATTTTAATGTAAGTCAGTGGAACCAGACTTTGCTCAAAAATATGAATACATAAAGGTTAAAAATGAGGTTTTACAATAGCTGGATATATATATATATATATATTTATGTATATATGATGTCTCTGTGTGTGTGTGTGTGTGTGTGTGTAAAAAATAAGTATCTATTTGTAATAATATGCACCTTGTATGTAATGTTATGTATTTTTAAGCTGTCTGACAGGAGCGACCGAAGCCTAAGATTCCTATACTGCACTTCAGAGATGCATCTCCTCCATTTATAGTGTGTGTTAAACTGGTGAGTACTGAACACAGACACTAGACGTTTGCACAGGTATGAAAATGAAGCTTAAATGTGATGCTGGCTAAACTGGTACTGTAGAACACTAACAGTCTTTATTATCAGTGTATTTTGTGGGATTGCTGATTGTACCTGTTAAAAACCTTGTTAAAATTGAAAGAAGTAGTGTTACTGAGTAAAACATGGTGAGCGTGCACTGCTGTGAGTCACCCTACAAAGCCTGAAATGTGTTTACGTATACTCGTCACATACATTTCAAATCCAAAAACAACATCATACAGTTAGACAGTAGTAGATAATTTTCAGGACACGCCCTTCACCAGGTTTTGACTGAGTTCTCTTTGTGCGCACAGCTTTCGAAAGGGGTCCAAGCACAACCCACCTTACAGAATGTTTCTCCATATGCTTTGTGCAATTGCACATCCCACATTCCACCAGAGAGGGCTCCAAATCCCCAAAACGTACAGAGTGCAGCTTTAACAAGCAAGAGGAAAGATCTGCTGAGCCTTTCACCAGTCCAGCACGTTTCTCTCATCATCCATGCAGTGACTGACACTGATGTACTGTTGAACTTTATCCCTGGTTTCATGTTAACCCACTTCTTAAACTGCACACTTATTCACATTTATATGCAAGAGAATGTGCAAAATTTAAATAGTCGCGTTCCTCCAAAAGAAAATCACTCATTAGAAAACTGGAGCCCGGCCTGAGCCTGATTCTGTAACGTAAATTGGCTCAAACTCAGCCTGAAACCTGATATTTTGTCAGACTTGGGTCAGGTAACAGACCTCCAACACACCCCAACACACACACACGTTTGTTTTGCTATGCATATGAGGACGTCCATAGGTTTCTATTGATTTTTGTGTTATTGTAGCTATATAATACTACACCTAAATCTAAACCTAACCCTAACCCTAACCCTAACCTCATTGTCCAAAAGGCAACTTTTAATTGAAATAAATCAAGTAATCAAGTAATTGTGGTGAAAACAACACATGCTCAATTGAGGACCAGCAAAATCTCCTTACTTGAGCAAAAATGTCATATAGTCCTATCATAGTGAGGACTTAGGGTCCTCACAAGTATAGCACTGCAAGAACACACACACACACACACTCAGCAGTTAAAAAGCACATTGATCATAATCTCTATTTCAGTCTTTCTGTGAATGTTTTTCTTGTTCGTTTTCCTAATGAAGCTCCGTTGGGACGAGTCACTGAAGGCTGATAACATTGATCACTGTTCACTTTCTCCACTGCTGACTAATCAATCTGTCACGCTCTTCTGTGATTGGCTGGGCTGCACAGGTGCTGCCTTCTGATTGGCGCAGAGCCATAATGTGCTGGCAGCAAGAATGAACGTTATGACTGACCTCCACACAGCTGTGTACGCGCGAGAGTACATTCCTTTATACATAACTATATTAACATGTGCTCTCTCTCTCTCTCTCTCTCTCTCTCTCTGTAGGATATGACTGGTGGAGTGTTAGAGGATATTTTACTTTCTCTGAAGCTCACAGAGGGAAAGGACTATTACCATTTCAACTGAACCTGAGGGATGGACAGATCAGCAGATGGAGAGAAGGAATGAGAGAGCATCTAAAGGAGTGGAGGAGAGGAGGGGTTTGGTCATGGGAACTTTGTCGTCTCTTTCTCGGACAGTGTGTACTGAGAGTTTGAGAAAACTGCCATATCTGTTTAACAGCAAACCTCCAACACACACACACTCTGTTTTGTTTGCGCTCCTGCTGCAGTGTGTTGGCTGTTTGGTGTAAATATCTGACATCATGGTTCTTTTTAGGAAACTTTCAGAAATTTCAAATTTCACTTCAGTTAGATTCAGTTTGATTATTTCTGTACGGTTCAAAAATATGTTCATAAATACATTGAACACACAGTTGTATGCAAAAGTGCATTAAAGAATGGCAGTTAAGGGGAACTGTGGAAGTCAAAGCTGGATCTATAAGGCCATGAGATCTCTCATATGCTCGTATGCTGGCCAGAAAGGCAAAGCAAAACCCCCATATCACAGCAAAGGACCTTCAGTTAGGCTAAGCTGACACAGGAGTGGTGGTGCACTGCTGTACTGTGCAGCATTCTGTGCACATGATCTGAAAGGAAGAGTCATCAGTAGGAAACTTTTCCTGTGACCTCATCACAAAAGTCAGCGTTTAAAGTATGCAAAACAACATCTACATAAACCAGAGACATTTTGGACTCGAGTGCTGCGAACTGATGAAATAAAAATGTGGCACTTCGGCCACAATCACCAAAGGTATGTTTGGAGAAAAGAAGGACAGTATTTGATGAAAGGAACACCTTGCCCACTGTTTAGTACGAGGTGGATCTATTACGCTTTGGGGTTGTGTGGCAGCCACTGGGATATAGACAATAAAATGAATATACTGAACTCCTTTTTTTCAGATGTTTATCTTTGAAAATATTTTTAGAATTACATTTTATTTTAACTGAATTAGAATTTATTATATTTATCTATTCCAAAATTCCACAATTGATTTACTTTAATTGACTGCCTCAGATCAAGCCATTTGTACACCTCTAGAAGCTCCACAGAGTGAGTCTCAGCTTATTGACTAATGCGAGTTAAAGGCACACAAGCTTACAGTAGATGGCCTCTTTCAGGTTCTGTAACACGTATGCAAAACTGTAAGCAAAGGTCATATTTTGGACACACCTTACTAAGAGAACCAAATTAAACAAATGAGACCAAAATATTAGACTTGGTCATTTATTTATTGAGGAAAATGACCCAATGTGTGGAAAATATAAAGAAAAATGCCATATTTATATTTTCCTCAAAGATGTATTTATTTTTGTTTTCGGTTGCGGATGCCCATACTTTTGCCCATACATTAAAACAGCGCTCTTACGGAAAATGGATATTTTTTTCACTGGTCAGCAGTTTTTCCAAACATTTTTGAGGAAATATGAATGATTGTGTTGTTGCTATATGATTGTTTTGCCCGGTTTCTTTCGGGGTGCTAGTGTGTGTCGAACGTATGTCATTTTCAAAATGTTTATTGATTGTCTGAGTTTTGTGTTTACTTGTTTGCCGGTCAGATGCGTTGACCCGCTCCCTTAGAAGTGCGTCCTGCTCCTTTTGAAGAAAAGGTGTCGAGTGAACAGTGTCACTCTGCTTATTGTCAGTGAATGTAACTGATAAGTGCACTGATTACAGTGGCTCTGTCATTGGACCGTGTTATTATCTTTAGTTTAAAACACTCATTCATCTCCCGTTATCTGTGTGTGTGTGTGTGTGTGTGTGTGTGTGTCTCAGTGTCAGACTTCAGACCCTCTAAATATTTAAGCTGGCGAGAAAGTTAAAGGTCAGAACGTCCATCATTACAGAGGATTACACCTCCATTAGTGTCCAGCTGGGTTACTTATACATTCAACCACACATGCTCGGGTTACTGACCATGACATCGAAAGGCAACTTCGCTGAGTTTATTTTTAATTTCTGCATAATTTAATCAATAAGATGTAAACAAAGTCATTCAGAGTGTTTCAGTATGAAGTACTACAGTCAGAATCGTTCACAGTGGTCGTGATAGGAACCAGACGTCTGGAAAGTTTAATACTTCCATTCATGGTGGAGGGATACAGGGTGTTGTGAGGCAAAATAGTCCCCCCAAAAAACGTATTTTAGATTTACCTTTTTTTCCATCATTGTCGCTGCTCTCCAAAAAGAACATTCTCGTCTGCAGTTAGCTAAAGATCGCAGAAGGCTATTGGAACAATGTTTTGTGGACAGATGAGACCAAAATAGATTTTTTTGGTTTAAATGCCAAGTGTTATGTTTGGAGAAAGGAAAACACTGCATTCCAGCATAAAAACCTTGTCCCATCTGTGAAACATGGTGGTGGTAGTATCATGGTTTGGGCCTGTTTTGCTGCATCTCGGCCAGCATGGCTTCACAATGGACTTATACCAGTAAATTCTAAAGGAAAATATCAGGACATCTGTCCATGAGCTGAAACTCAAGAGATTGTGGGTCATGCAGCGAGACAATGGCCCTAAACACACAAGACATTCTACCAAAGAATGTTTAAAGAAGAATAAAGTTAATGTTTTGGAATGGCCAAGTCAAAGTCCTGACTTTAATCCTATAGAAATGTGGTGGAAGGACCTGAAGCAGCAGTTCATGGGAGGAAACCCACCAACATAACAGAGTTGAAGCTGTTTTGTATGGAGGGCTAAAACTCCACCAAACCGATGTTCAGCACTGATCAACAGTTACCGGAAACATTTAACTGCAGTTACTGTTTCACAAGAGGGTCACACCAGATACTGAAAGCAAACCTTCACATACTTTTGCCATCACAGATATGAAATATTGGATCATTTTCCCCAATAAATAAATGACCAAGTCTAATATTTTTGTTTCATTTGTTTAATTTGGTTCTCTTTATCTACTTTTAGGACTTGTGTGAAAATCTGATGAAGTTTTAGATCAAATTAATGCAGAATTATAGGAAATTCTAAAAGGTTCACTATCTATCTATCTGTCTATCTATCTATCTATCTGTCTATGTGTGTTTTTAGTGCTTGTGTTGTGGAGCTCAGTAACTCTAGAGGAACGCAGGGCGCGTGCAGCTCAGCCTTCAGCTCGGTACATACGATACACACCCGCGCGGTGCTCAGTGTATACGATACGACTGTTTATGGACCTGAGATTTCAACACACTCACACACTCAGCACTGGACCACCTAAACACACACACACACACACACACACACACTCAGCACTGGACCACCTCAACACACACACACACACACACACACACACACACACACACTCAGCACTGGACCACCTCAACACACACACACACACACACACACTCAGCACTAAACCACCTCAACACACACACACACTCAGCACTGGACCACCTCAACACACACACACACACACACACACACACACACACACACACACACACACACACTCAGCACTAAACCACCTCAACACACACACACACACACACACGCTCAGCACTAAACCACCTCAACACACACACTCACACACACACACACTCAGCACTAAACCACCTCAACACACACACACACACACACACACACTCAGCACTAAACCACCTCAACACACACACACACACACACACACACACTCACACACACACACACACACTCAGCACTAAACCACCTCAACACACACACACACACACACTCAGCACTAAACCACCTCAACACACACACACACACACACTCACCACACTCAACACACACTCACACACACACTCACACACACACACACACACACACACACACACACACACACACTCAGCACTGAACCACCTCAACACACACACACACACACACTCAGCACTGAACCACCTCAACACACACACACACCACACACACACACACACACACACTCACACTCACACACACACACACACACACTCAGCACTGAACCACCTCAACACACACACACACACACACACTCACACACACACACACACAGCACTGAACCACCTCAACACACACACACACACACTGCGCGCGCGAGACAGCAGCCAATAAAACTGGCGCGTGGGCGTGTTCTCCCCTCCCCGCCCTGTGTGGGGGCAGGCGCGTGCCTCCAGTCCGAAGGTAACGCGCGCACACTCTCGTGTTGTCCTCGCGCGCTCCTGTGCGCTGCGGCGGTACGAAGCGGGTGAGCAGCGCGCGCTGAGCGCTCAGTATGGCGTTGCTCTGCTGAAGGACTGATCGCTGAACACACACACTGCGCGCGGAGCGAGGATGAAGACGAGGATGAGGATGAGGAGGGCGCTGTGCTCCTGCGCGCTCGTGCTGCTGCTGCTGACCGGCTGTGTGTGGAGCGGAGCGGCGCAGTACTCCACTGACCAGTGCAGCTGGAGGGGGAGGTGAGCACGCGCGGCACTCACACAGGAACTTTAACCCGTGATTAAAACAGCAGACGGACTTTAACGGCGAAGAGCTGGAGCCGTAAATCTGAGAGCTCGAGTCGATTCGATTAAACCATTCTTTAAGACTCGGTTCGGTTCATCATGCAATCTCACAGTTCACCACGAGTCGGTTCGACTCTGTGGTGTTAGTGCAGTTCAGTCAGATGTTACTGGAGGGACTCTGTAAACACAGTAGAGGAGTATAGAGAACAAACAGGCTTTAACATGTTTGAATAATCGCTATTTTATTGAAGACGATTATAATCGATTATAGTCGGTTCCAACATTGATCGACTGACGCCGATCAGATAAACCATCAAATCATCAGTGCGTTTCGGCGCCTCTGTAGATAAAGTAGAAAACAGGTCGCCTCCTCCTTCTGTTTCTGGCACACTTAATATCTCAAAATAATGACATATTTTCGATTTATTGAGCAATATCTCAAAAGAACATCTCACAATATTGACTTAATATTTCTAAATGATGACTTATTCACTTAATAAATTGACTTAATTTCTTGAAATAAGTAAATAATTGCTTACATTTTCAGTTTATTGAGTAATCTCTCAAAATAATGACTTATTTTCTCGCAATATTGACATAATATTTCAAAATACCGACCTATTCTCCTAAAATATTGACTTAATATCTCTGCATAATTATTCATATGTATTTTTCTAGGTTTATTGAGTGATACCTCACTAATAAGGATTTAATTTTCACTAAATGGACGTAATATTTCAAAATAAAGACTTATTGTCTTAAAATATTAACTTAATATCTCAAAATTATTATTCATGTTTTCAGTTAATTGAGTAACATCTCAAAATAACAACTCAGTCTCTTAAAATATTGACTTAATATCTTGATTAAGTCGATATTTTATCTTGACTTATTTTCTTGAAATATAGAAATGAGTTATTCTCTAATTTTAGTTGAGTATTTGACAGTTAGCCAATGTTTTGATAAAATAACTCATTATTTCAAAAAAGTACATCTTAATTTTCAAGATACTAAGTCAACATTTCATACTGCTGACAGAAACAGGCTTGCAGGCTATTTTTTCCACTCTACTTCATGAAAATGGTCATCCCTACCAATGGAACTGCCATGTAGGCCAAGACTAGACTTAATCTATGTATGAGACCCAACTATTGAGCCCTTTACAGCAGCTTCAGTCTCCACATCCGCTCTGCTCTTGTAGTTCAGCTCTAGAAAGCTGAGTGTGGAGTGGAGTCCATGAGAGCTGCTGGAGTTGGATCATAACTGGTGCTCACGGTCTGGTTGGGTTGCTGGTTGTTGGTTGGGGGTGTAGTGAGGTCTGATAAGTGCAGGATGTGGAGCTGGTTCAGTGAACATTGGGTGTTGGAGGGGGTCATCAGCTCTGGATTGTAAATCATTGCTGTCAAGATGTAAATCTTGTATCTCCATTTTTTGCACCATTTGAAAAGGCCAGCTTCCCCTTACCTTCCCTAACAATGCCTTAGTGAATGGACCAATAGAAATGATCTGAAACGATCTAATTAACAGGTTGAGAGTAGTTTTCACTCATCACTTAAAGTAACTAATTTGGAGATGCCAGGTTTTGTCATGGAGCAGTGAGTTGTTCTATGTGTTTAAGGCTGTTTTGAGGGCTGGATATGCTGCATATAAACCTTGGTGGAAACTGAACTCATGCTGGACTTGCATTGATGTAGCTCTAGTCACTGTACTTGAACTTAGGCTGATATCTAGTTCAGTCCAGCTTATGAAGTAAATCCTGAGCACTCTCGCTGGACTGAATGTGGTTTATAAAGCTTGTTAACTGGATAGATGGAACATGTGCTGCAGTCACTGTGGACTCATGCTGAAGACCACTTCAGACCAGTTCAGCTGGACTCATGCTGGATGCTGTATCTGCTCTTCTATGTGCTATCTGGTCAGATAAGAGCTGAGCAGAGGTGGACGTGTCTTATGTGGAGTTGATTCAGTGATTTCCACTGTTTTTGGAGCTGAAACTTGTTTTAAAGACGCTCTGTTCTCAGGCTGAAACCACGAGGGACTCTAGCGGCATGAGTCCAGCATGACTTCAGCACACATCAAGAACACAAGCTCAACGTCATGCAGGACTCATGCTGAAGTTAAGTGGACTCACGCTGGACTTGCTGACCTGTTGCTGTGCTCTGTTCATCTCCACCGCTCTTGCTTACAAAACCACAGTGTCTGTTTCCACATTCACTCAGATTCAGACCCAGCAGGTAGAGACTAAACCAAGAGCTTTCAGCATCTGCTCTGCTAGCCTGGCAGACTATTACTCTGGTCCAGCTCCTGCCGACCAGCAACTGGACAATTACAGCAGTGTCGCTGCTTTATTCTACTGTATTTAAGCTGTCTACTGTTTAGATAAGTACAAGATTTCCAACTGTCTTTAAGTACAAGCAATTGCCTCAGAATTGCTTCTGTCCATCCTTCCTGAAAGTGTCTGAAAGGATGTGTAGCTGTCAAAAACCTGTTACTTAGCTTTGCCCTGCAACACCCAAACTGAACATCTGAGATGTGGACAGTTTTATGGACTGATGAGTCAAAATTTGTACTTGACATTGTCATGAATGAGAAGGAGAAAATGCAACCAACTTCTAAGACTGAACTTTGGAGGTGTGAGTCTCCTGAAAAGAACGGAAGCTGTAATGGAGGTAAAGAGTGGACACATTAAATACTGATAAAGTTATTGATATAAAATATTATGTATATATTGACTTGTTAAGACCTGTAATTTTGTGGAATATGTGTTCTGCTTTTTTCCTGGCAAAAAAATTATTAGCTTGTACTTAATGCTGTTTTGACTGGAAATGAAATGGGTGAAGGGTGCTCTGACTTTTGCATAGTAGTATAGATAGATAGATAGATAGATAGATAGATAGATAGAGCAGTAGCTACGTATTTGTAAACTATAAAAATATATAGTGCCTATCTTAACAAAATCTTGTATCTCCAAAACTTTAACTTCACAGAAGAATTAAAAAATGTTCTTAATTTATAATGGATGTTAATGTAACACAATATTTTTCAAAGTAATACTATTCCATTTCTATTTGTCTGTTCATCATGAAATTTGGACACAACATAAAGGGGGAGCTGGAGCTTTTAAGTTATGCAAAAAAAAAGAAAAAAAAAAAGAAAAATGGAGAAATTAGGTTTTTGCGTGGCAGCAATAAATTAAGAATTACTATATATGTCAAAAATTTGCAAACCTCTTACAATAGACTTAAACATTACTGATGTTTTTGATTGAAAGGGATTATTAGCATTTCAAAACTGGCCACTTAACAAGATAAAAACAATCTTTTGGACCTTTCTACTGGTCCATTCATGGAATTTTGAAACAATGTAAAGGGCAGCGGATGGTTTATTAATGGTGTTAAGATGTACAAAATGTTTCATATGTGCTACAAATTGCACATCACATTGATATTTTCCCCCAATATGTTCAACAAATAATTGCAAAAGTGTGTTGGAAGCTCAAAATCAACAAAAAGTGTATTTTACCCAGGGCGCCCAAACTTTTGCATATGACTGTACCTGCCTCAGGTGGAAGTCGATGAAAATGTGGACTGGCTGATGTACCAGATTGAAATGTTTTGAACTATAACAGACTAAGCTGTGTTCAAAAGCTTAGAGCAGTGAACTCCTAGACTGTCTCAGACCTGCTTCCTTTTGAAACTCTGGACCTCTGACTCCTGACCTTGTCTGGCCTCTATTAGCCAGGTTTTGGGCTCGGCTCTCCAACATTTAATTGCCTCCAGAATAATGATTTAATAACAGTGATTAAAAGCAAGTCTGCTGAAATTGGGGGATTTGAGGGTCATGCAGGCTTCGGGCCCCCAGGGGTCAAAACGTTTTTTTTCCCCTTTTTTCTTTTTCATTTTTCTGTTCCTGATGGAAGGCCTTTTTTTGTAACCATCACAGCCAAGAGAAGAGGACGGGGTGGTAATCTAATCTCCAGATAAATCATGGTGTAATGCGTGTAATTACGAGGCTGCAGGCTGGAGCACAGATGTTGAGTTTGGAACAAAAGTGCTTGCTGGTTGCAAATGTAGAATTTATTCACTGGTCAGAAAATAGTTTTAAAGTGAAATATATATTAGTTATATAAGTAATTGAGTAATCAGCCGATTATTTTGGTCTATTCATTGAGTAATTACAGTTCGATATAAAAGACCAAGCAATAAAATTGACCTAAAATGAACATAAACCATGCATTGCCTTTCCAAGACCAGTTCAAAATCAGAGACCAGCCTTCATTTATTTAAATGGCTCAAGTTCAGCTCACTCTTTTTAGATGATCCACTTGCATAGGAGAAAGTCATTTACATATACAGAGAAAATGGGCCTCCTAACAACCACCTGGAACACTTGGGAGACCACCAAACCTGTCCCCATCATAGGACAAAATCCAGCTCCACTCTTGCTTCAGATCTGAAAACATCCTCAGGTGTTTCTGTCCATCCTTCCACTGTGAGAAGACGACTCAGTGCTATGGGTCTGAAAGGATGTGTAGCTGATCAAGAAGAACCTCACTGAGAAAAGGAGACGGACACATCAAACAAAGAAGCTGAACGATGGACTGACCACCCCAGAGTCCAGACCTCAACATCACTGAGTGTGTTTGGAAAATGTGGGAACCAACTTCTAGGACTGAACTTTGGAATTGTGGAAAAATATCCCTGCAGATTTCTTTGAAAAACTGAAAGTAACTCTCCTTTGCTGTAAAAAAAGAGTGGACATATTAACTATGGAAAAATGGCAATATAAATTTAGTTGAGGCTTCTGTGTTATAAAAAAAAAAGTGAATAAATGGCTGTGTCCATTAGGCAGTAGAAGAATTTGAACTATACATTATCACCATGCAAATTGCCAACTTACCCCTACTGATGCTCATCGGTATATTTTATGTATTGCTTCTTTGTAATGGAGTAATTGAGTATAACTGACTAATGTCATAGCCTTACTGAGCTGACAATGATACGACTTACAGACTGGACATCCTGTTTAAGCATGTGAGCAAGACCAAGGCAGGTTTATTATTATTGTAAGAACAAACACAACACCTTAGACCTGGTTAATCTTTAAAACTCTAAGTCCATAAAGGCAGACTCTAACTGGCCTCACCCTGGATTTGACCCAGATGAACCACGGCACACTTAGGCTGAAATAAAACCACGCTTTGATCACCCGCTTTCAGGCCCAAGAGTAGCGGAAGTGAGTTTACATCTGGGTTTCTATGTCAGAAGTCTGTAATCAGCTTTCAGCATATCAGACTCTGGGCTCATTATGCATCTTAGAGCTTAAATACTAAGAACTCTTCAGGAGCTACTCTGAAAGCACTA